>NC_091193.1:1302643-1319000 GCF_040958095.1 Procambarus clarkii | reverse complement strand
GTGGATCCTCACGACGGTTGTGGGCCTCCCACGATGGTTGTGGGCTCCCCACGACGGTTGTGGGCTCCCCACGACGGTTGTGGGTCCTCACGACGGTTGTGGGCCCCCCACGACGGTTGTGAGCCCCCCACGACGGTTGTGGGCCCCCCACGACGGTTGTGGACCTCCCACGACACTTGTGGGCCCCCCACGACCGTTGTGGGCTCCCTACGACGGTTGTGGGCCCCCACGACGGTTGTGGGCCCCCCCCCCACGATGGTTGTGGGCTCCCTACGACGGTTGTGGGTCCTCACAACGGTTGTGTGTCCCCCACGACGGTTGTGGGCTCCCCACGACGGTTGTGGGTCCTCACAACGGTTGTGGGTCCCCCACGACGGTTGTGGGCTCCCCACGACGGTTGTGGGTCCTCACGACGGTTGTGGGCACCCCACGACGGTTGTGAGCTCCCCACGACGGATGTGGATCCTCACGACTGTTGTGGGCCCCCCACGACGGTTGTGGGCTCCCCACGACGGTTGTGGGTCCTCACGACGGTTGTGGGCCCCCCACGACGGTTGTGGGCCCCCCACGACGGTTGTGGGTCCACACGACGGTTGTGAGTCCACACGACGGTTGTGAGCTCCCCACGACGGTTGTGGATCCTCACGACGGTTGTGGGCCCCCTACGACGGTTGTGTGCTCCCCACAACGGTTGTGGGTCCTCACGACGGTTGTGGAACCCCCACGACGGTTGTGGGCTCCCAACTACGGTTGTGGGTCCTCACAACGGTTGTGGGTACCCCACGACGGTTGTGGGCTACCCACGACGGTTGTGGGTCCTCACAACGGTTGTGGGTCCCCCACGACGTTTGTGGGCTCCCTACGACGGTTGTGGGTCCTAACGATGGTTGTGGGCCCCCCACGACGGTTGTTGGCCCCCCACAACGGTTGTGGGCCCCCCACGACGGTTGTGGGCCCCCCCACGATGGTTGTGGGCTCCCTACGACGGTTGTGGGTCCTCACAACGGTTGTGGGTACCCCACGACGGTTGTGGGCTACCCACGACGGTTGTGGGTCCTCACAACGGTTGTGGGTCCCCCACGACGTTTGTGGGCTCCCTACGACGGTTGTGGGTCCTAACGATGGTTGTGGGCCCCCCACGACGGTTGTGGGCCCCCCACAACGGTTGTGGGCCCCCCACGACGGTTGTGGGCCCCCCACGACGGTTGTGGGCCCCCCACGACGGTTGTGGGCCCCCCACGACGGTTGTGGGCTCCCCACGACGGTTGTGGGTCCTCACGACGGTTGTGGGCCCCCCACGACGGTTGTGGGCCCCCCACGACGGTTGTGGGTCCACACGACGGTTGTGGGTCCACACGACGGTTGTGGGCCCCCCACGACGGTTGAGGGCCCCCACGACGGTTGTGGGCCCCCACGGTGGTTATGGGCCCCCACGACGGTTGTGGGCCCCCCACGACGGTTGTGGGCCCCCCACGACGGTTGTGGGCCCCCACGACGGTTGTGGGCCCCCCACGACGGTTGTGTGCTCCCTACGATGGTTGTGGGCTCCCTATGACGGTTGTGGCCCCCCCCACGATGGTTGTGGGCTCCCTACGACGGTTGTGGGCCCCCCACGACTGTTGTGGGCCCCCCACGACGGTTGTGGCCCCCCCCACGATTGTTGTGGACCCCCCACGATGGTTGTGGGCCCCCCACGACGGTTGTGGGCCCCCCACGACGGTTGTGGGCCCCCCCACGATGGTTGTGGGCTCCCTACGACGGTTGTGGACCTCCCACGACGGTTTTGGGCCCCCCACGATGGTTGTGGCGTCCTCACGACGGTTGTTGGCTCCTCACGACGGTTGTGGGAACTTCCAGACGGTTGTGGGTCCACATGACGGTTGTGGGCCCCCCAACGCGGTTGTGGGCCCCCCACGACGGTTGTAGGCTCCCCAATACGGTTGTGGGTCCTCACGACGGTTGTGGGCTCCCTACGACGGTTGTGGGCCTCCCACGACGGTTGTGGGTCCTCACGACGGTTGTGGGCTCCCCAAGACGGTTGTGGAACCCCCACGACGGTTGTGGGCTTCCCACGACGGTTGTGGGTCCTCACAACGGTTGTGGGTCCCCTACGACGGTTGTGGGCTCCCCACGACGGTTGTGGGTCCTCACAACGGTTGTGGGTCCCCCACGACGTTTGTGGGCCCCCCACAACGGTTGTGGGCCCCCCACGACGGTTGTGGGCCCCCCACGACGGTTGTGGGCCCCCCACGACGGTTGTGGGCCCCCCACGACGGTTGTGGGCTCCCCACGACGGTTGTGGGTCCTCACGACGGTTGTGGGCCCCCCACGACGGTTGTGGGCCCCCCACGACGGTTGTGGGTCCACACGACGGTTGTGGGTCCACTCGACGGTTGTGGGCCCCCCACGACGGTTGAGGGCCCCCACGACGGTTGTGGATCCTCACGACGGTTGTGGACCCCCCACGTCGGTTGTGGGCCCCCACGGTGGTTATGGGCCCCCACGACGGTTGTGGGCCCCCCACGACGGTTGTGGGCCCCCCACGACGGTTGTGGGCCCCCACGACGGTTGTGGGCCCCCCACGACGGTTGTGTGCTCCCTACGATGGTTGTGGGCTCCCTATGACGGTTGTGGCCCCCCCCCACGATGGTTGTGGGCTCCCTACGACGGTTGTGGGCCCCCCACGATGGTTGTGGACCTCCCACGACGGTTGTGGGCCCCCCCACGACTGTTGTGGGCCCCCCACGACGGTTGTGGCCCCCCCACGATTGTTGTGGACCCCCCACGATGGTTGTGGGCCCCCCACGACGGTTGTGGGCCCCCCACGACGGTTGTGGGCCCCCCCACGATGGTTGTGGGCTCCCTACGACGGTTGTGGACCTCCCACGACGGTTTTGGGCCCCCCACGACGGTTGTGGGCCCCCCACGACGGTTGTGGACCTCCCACGACAGTTGTGGGCCCCCCACGACCGTTGTGGGCTCCCTACGACGGTTGTGGGCCCCCACGACGGTTGTGGGCCCCCCCCTCACGATGGTTGTGGGCTCCCTACGACGGTTGTGGGTCCTCACAACGGTTGTGTGTCCCCCACGACGGTTGTGGGCTCCCCACGACGGTTGTGGGTCCTCACAACGGTTGTGGGTCCCCCACGACGGTTGTGGGCTCCCCACGACGGTTGTGGGTCCTCACGACGGTTGTGGGCCCCCCACGACGGTTGTGAGCTCCCCACGACGGATGTGGATCCTCACGACTGTTGTGGGCCCCCCACGACGGTTGTGGGCTCCCCACGACGGTTGTGGGTCCTCACGACGGTTGTGGGCCCCCCACGACGGTTGTGGGCCCCCCACGACGGTTGTGGGTCCACACGACGGTTGTGGGTCCACACGACGGTTGTGAGCTCCCCACGACGGTTGTGGATCCTCACGACGGTTGTGGGCCCCCTACGACGGTTGTGTGCTCCCCACAACGGTTGTGGGTCCTCACGACGGTTGTGGAACCCCCACGACGGTTGTGGGCTCCCAACTACGGTTGTGGGTCCTCACAACGGTTGTGGGTACCCCACGACGGTTGTGGGCTACCCACGACGGTTGTGGGTCCTCACAACGGTTGTGGGTCCCCCACGACGTTTGTGGGCTCCCTACGACGGTTGTGGGTCCTAACGATGGTTGTGGGCCCCCCACGACGGTTGTTGGCCCCCCACAACGGTTGTGGGCCCCCCACGACGGTTGTGGGCCCCCCCACGATGGTTGTGGGCTCCCTACGACGGTTGTGGGTCCTCACAACGGTTGTGGGTACCCCACGACGGTTGTGGGCTACCCACGACGGTTGTGGGTCCTCACAACGGTTGTGGGTCCCCCACGACGTTTGTGGGCTCCCTACGACGGTTGTGGGTCCTAACGATGGTTGTGGGCCCCCCACGACGGTTGTGGGCCCCCCACAACGGTTGTGGGCCCCCCACGACGGTTGTGGGCCCCCCACGACGGTTGTGGGCCCCCCACGACGGTTGTGGGCCCCCCACGACGGTTGTGGGCTCCCCACGACGGTTGTGGGTCCTCACGACGGTTGTGGGCCCCCCACGACGGTTGTGGGCCCCCCACGACGGTTGTGGGTCCACACGACGGTTGTGGGTCCACACGACGGTTGTGGGCCCCCCACGACGGTTGAGGGCCCCCACGACGGTTGTGGGCCCCCACGGTGGTTATGGGCCCCCACGACGGTTGTGGGCCCCCCACGACGGTTGTGGGCCCCCCACGACGGTTGTGGGCCCCCACGACGGTTGTGGGCCCCCCACGACGGTTGTGTGCTCCCTACGATGGTTGTGGGCTCCCTATGACGGTTGTGGCCCCCCCCACGATGGTTGTGGGCTCCCTACGACGGTTGTGGGCCCCCCACGACTGTTGTGGGCCCCCCACGACGGTTGTGGCCCCCCCACGATTGTTGTGGACCCCCCACGATGGTTGTGGGCCCCCCACGACGGTTGTGGGCCCCCCACGACGGTTGTGGGCCCCCGCACGATGGTTGTGGGCTCCCTACGACGGTTGTGGACCTCCCACGACGGTTTTGGGCCCCCCACGATGGTTGTGGCGTCCTCACGACGGTTGTTGGCTCCTCACGACGGTTGTGGGAACTTCCAGACGGTTGTGGGTCCACATGACGGTTGTGGGCCCCCCAACGCGGTTGTGGGCCCCCCACGACGGTTGTAGGCTCCCCAATACGGTTGTGGGTCCTCACGACGGTTGTGGGCTCCCTACGACGGTTGTGGGCCTCCCACGACGGTTGTGGGTCCTCACGACGGTTGTGGGCTCCCCAAGACGGTTGTGGAACCCCCACGACGGTTGTGGGCTTCCCACGACGGTTGTGGGTCCTCACAACGGTTGTGGGTCCCCTACGACGGTTGTGGGCTCCCCACGACGGTTGTGGGTCCTCACAACGGTTGTGGGTCCCCCACGACGTTTGTGGGCCCCCCACAACGGTTGTGGGCCCCCCACGACGGTTGTGGGCCCCCCACGACGGTTGTGGGCCCCCCACGACGGTTGTGGGCCCCCCACGACGGTTGTGGGCTCCCCACGACGGTTGTGGGTCCTCACGACGGTTGTGGGCCCCCCACGACGGTTGTGGGCCCCCCACGACGGTTGTGGGTCCACACGACGGTTGTGGGTCCACTCGACGGTTGTGGGCCCCCCACGACGGTTGAGGGCCCCCACGACGGTTGTGGATCCTCACGACGGTTGTGGACCCCCCACGTCGGTTGTGGGCCCCCACGGTGGTTATGGGCCCCCACGACGGTTGTGGGCCCCCCACGACGGTTGTGGGCCCCCCACGACGGTTGTGGGCCCCCACGACGGTTGTGGGCCCCCCACGACGGTTGTGTGCTCCCTACGATGGTTGTGGGCTCCCTATGACGGTTGTGGCCCCCCCCCCACGATGGTTGTGGGCTCCCTACGACGGTTGTGGGCCCCCCACGATGGTTGTGGACCTCCCACGACGGTTGTGGGCCCCCCACGACTGTTGTGGGCCCCCACGACGGTTGTGGCCCCCCCACGATTGTTGTGGACCCCCCACGATGGTTGTGGGCCCCCCACGACGGTTGTGGGCCCCCCACGACGGTTGTGGGCCCCCCCACGATGGTTGTGGGCTCCCTACGACGGTTGTGGACCTCCCACGACGGTTTTGGGCCCCCCACGATGGTTGTGGCGTCCTCACGACGGTTGTGGGTCCTCACGACGGTTGTGGGCCCCCCACGACGGTTGTGAGCTCCCCACGACGGATGTGGATCCTCACGACTGTTGTGGGCCCCCCACGACGGTTGTGGGCTCCCCACGACGGTTGTGGGTCCTCACGACGGTTGTTGGCCCCCCACGACGGTTGTGGGCCCCCCACGACGGTTGTGGGTCCACACGATGGTTGTGGGTCCACACGACGGTTGTGAGCTCCCCACGTCGGTTGTGGATCCTCACGACGGTTGTGGGCACCCTACGACGGTTGTGGGCTCCCCACAACGGTTGTGGGTCCTCACGACGGTTGTGGAACCCCACGACGGTTATGGGCTCCCAACGACGGTTGTGGGTCCTCACAACGGTTGTGGGTACCCCACGACGGTTGTGGGCTACCCACGACGGTTGTGGGTCCTCACAACGGTTGTGGGTCCCCCACGACGTTTGTGGGCTCCCTACGACGGTTGTGGGTCCTAACGATGGTTGTGGGCCCCCCACGACGGTTGTGGGCCCCCCACAACGGTTGTGGGCCCCCCAAGACGGTTGTGGGCCCCCCACAACGGTTGTGGGCTCCCAACGACGGTTGTGGGTCCTCACAACGGTTGTGGGCCCCCCACGACGGTTGTGGGTCCACACGACGGTTGTGGGTCCACACGACGGTTGTGGGCCCCCCACGACGGTTGAGGGCCCCCACGACGGTTGTGGATCCTCACGACGGTTGTGGACCCCCCACGTCGGTTGTGGGCCCCCACGGTGGTTATGGGCCCCCACGACGGTTGTGGGCCCCCCACGACGGTTGTGGGCCCCCCACGACGGTTGTGGGCCCCCACGACGGTTGTGGGCCCCCCACGACGGTTGTGTGCTCCCTACGATGGTTGTGG
This sequence comes from Procambarus clarkii, assembly GCF_040958095.1. Lineage (NCBI taxonomy): Eukaryota > Metazoa > Arthropoda > Malacostraca > Decapoda > Cambaridae > Procambarus > Procambarus clarkii. The sequence goes on along the minus strand of NC_091193.1, from coordinate 1,312,407 downwards.
GCTCCCTATGACGGTTGTGGCCCCCCCCCCACGATAGTTGTGGGCTCCCTACGACGGTTGTGGGCCCCCCACGATGGTTGTGGACCTCCCACGACGGTTGTGGGCCCCCCTCGACTGTTGTGGGCCCCCCACGACGGTTGTGGCCCCCCCACGATTGTTGTGGACCCCCCACGATGGTTGTGGGCCCCCCACGACGGTTGTGGGCCCCCCCACGACGGTTGTGGGCCCCCCCACGATGGTTGTGGGCTCCCTACGACGGTTGTGGACCTCCCACGACGGTTTTGGGCCCCCCACGATGGTTGTGGCGTCCTCACGACGGTTGTTGGCTCCTCACGACGGTTGTGGGAACTTCCAGACGGTTGTGGGTCCTCATGACGGTTGTGGGCCCCCCAACGCGGTTGTGGGCCCCCCACGACGGTTGTAGGCTCCCCAAGACGGTTGTGGGTCCTCACAACGGTTGTGGGCTCCCTACGACGGTTGTGGGCCTCCCACGACGGTTGTGGGTCCTCACGACGGTTGTGGGCTCCTCAAGACGGTTGTGGAACCCCCACGACGGTTGTGGGCTTCCCACGACGGTTGTGGGTCCTCACAACGGTTGTGGGTCCCCTACGACGGTTGTGGGCTCCCCACGACGGTTGTGGGTCGTCACAACGGTTGTGGGTCCCCCACGACGGTTGTGGGCTCCCCACGACGGTTGTGGGTCCTCACGACGGTTGTAGGCAACCCACGACGGTTGTGAGCTCCCCACGACGGTTGTGGGCCCCCCACGACGGTTGTGGGCCCCCACGACGGTTGTGGGCCCCCCACGACGGTTGTGTGCTCTCTACGATGGTTGTGGGCTCCCTATGACGGTTGTGGCCCCCCCCCACGATGGTTGTGGGCTCCCTACGACGGTTGTGGGCCCCCCACGACGGTTGTGAGCTCCCCACGACGGTTGTGGACCTCCCACGACGGTTGTGGGCCCCCCACGACTGTTGTGGGCCCCCCACGACGGTTGTGGCCCCTCACGATGGTTGTGGCCCCCCCACGATGGTTGTGGGCCCCCCACGACGGTTGTGTGCTCCCTACGATGGTTTTGGGCTCCCTATGACGGTTGTGGCCCCCCCCCACGATGGTTGTGGGCTCCCTACGACGGTTGTGGGCCCCCCACGACGGTTGTGGCCCCCCCCACGATTGTTGTGGACCCCCCACGATGGTTGTGGGCCCCCCACGACGGTTGTGGGCCCCCCACGACGGTTGTGGGCCCCCCCACGATGGTTGTGGGCTCCCTACGACGGTTGTGGACCTCCCACGACGGTTTTGGGCCCCCCACGATGGTTGTGGCGTCCTCACGACGGTTGTTGGCTCCTCACGACGGTTGTGGGAACTTCCAGACGGTTGTGGGTCCTCATGACGGTTGTGGGCCCCCCAACGCGGTTGTGGGCCCCCCACGACGGTTGTAGGCTCCCCAAGACGGTTGTGGGTCCTCACGACGGTTGTGGGCTCCCTACGACGGTTGTGGGCCTCCCACGACGGTTGTGGGTCCTCACGACGGTTGTGGGCTCCCCAAGACGGTTGTGGAACCCCCACGACGGTTGTGGGCTTCCCACGACGGTTGTGGGTCCTCACAACGGTTGTGGGTCCCCTACGACGGTTGTGGGCTCCCCACGACGGTTGAGGGTCCTCACAACGGTTGTGGGTCCCCCACGACGGTTGTGGGCTCCCCACGACGGTTGTGGGTCCTCACGACGGTTGTAGGCACCCCACGACGGTTGTGAGCTCCCCACGACGGTTGTGGATCCTCACGACTGTTGTGGGCCCCCCACGACGGTTGTGGGCTCCCCACGACGGTTGTGGGTCCTCACGACGGTTGTGGGCCCCCCACGACGGTTGTGGGTCCACACGACGGTTGTGGGTCCACACGACGGTTGTGGATCCTCACGACGGTTGTGGGCCCCCCACGACGGTTGTGGGCTCCCCACGACGGTTGTGGGTCCTCACGACGGTTGTGGAACCCCCACGACGGTTGTGGGCTCCCAACGACGGTTGTGGGTCCTCACAACGGTTGTGGGTACCCCACGACGGTTGTGGGCTCCCCACGACGGTTGTGGATCCTCACAACGGTTGTGGGTCCCCCACGACGTTTGTGGGCCCCCCACGACGGTTGTGGGTCCACACGACGGTTGTGGGTCCACACGACGGTTGTGGGCCCCCCACGACGGTTGAGGGCCCCCACGACGGTTGTGGATCCTCACGACGGTTGTGGACCCCCCACGTCGGTTGTGGGCCCCCACGGTGGTTATGGGCCCCCACGACGGTTGTGGGCCCCCCACGACGGTTGTGGGCCCCCCACGACGGTTGTGGGCCCCCACGACGGTTGTGGGCCCCGCACGACGGTTGTGTGCTCCCTACGATGGTTGTGGGCTCCCTATGACGGTTGTGGCCCCCCCCCCCTACGATGGTTGTGGGCTCCCTACGACGGTTGTGGGCCCCCCCACGATGGTTGTGGACCTCCCACGACGGTTGTGGGCCCCCCACGACTGTTGTGGGCCCCCCACGACGGTTGTGGCCCCCCACGACAGTTGTGGCCCCCCCACGATTGTTGTGGACCCCCCACGATGGTTGTGGGGCCCCCACGACGGTTGTGGGCCCCCCACGACGGTTGTGGGCCCCCCCACGATGGTTGTGGGCTCCCTACGACGGTTGTGGACCTCCCACGACGGTTTTGGGCCCCCCACGATGGTTGTGGCGTCCTCACGACGGTTGTAGACTCCTCACGACGGTTGTGGGAACTTCCAGACGGTTGTGGGTCCTCATGACAGTTGTGGGCCCCCCAACGCGGTTGTGGGCCCCCCACGACGGTTGTAGGCTCCCCAAGACGGTTGTGGGTCCTCACGACGGTTGTGGGCTCCCTACGACGGTTGTGGGCCTCCCACGACGGTTGTGGGTCCTCACGACGGTTGTGGGCTCCCCAAGACGGTTGTGGAACCCCCACGACGGTTGTGGGCTTCCCACGACGGTTGTGGGTCCTCACAACGGTTGTGGGTCCCCTACGACGGTTGTGGGCTCCCCACGACGGTTGTGGGTCCTCACAACGGTTGTGGGTCCCCCACGACGGTTGTGGGCTCCCCACGACGGTTGTGGGTCCTCACGACGGTTGTAGGCACCCCACGACGGTTGTGAGCTCCCCACGACGGTTGTGGATCCTCACGACTGTTGTGGGCCCCCCACGACGGTTGTGGGCTCCCCACGACGGTTGTGGGTCCTCACGACGGTTGTGGGCCCCCCACGACGGTTGTGGGTCCACACGACGGTTGTGGGTCCACACGACGGTTGTGGATCCTCACGACGGTTGTGGGCCCCCCACCACGGTTGTGGGCTCCCCACGACGGTTGTGGGTCCTCACGACGGTTGTGGAACCCCCACGACGGTTGTGGGCTCCCAACGACGGTTGTGGGTCCTCACAACGGTTGTGGGTACCCCACGACGGTTGTGGGCTCCCCACGACGGTTGTGGGTCCTCACAACGGTTGTGGGTCCCCCACGACGTTTGTGGGCTCCCTACGACGGTTGTGGGTCCTAACGATGGTTGTGGGCCCCCCATGACAGTTGTGGGATCCCCACGACGGTTGTGGGTCCTCACGACGGTTGTGGGCCCCCCACGACGTTTGTGGGCCCCCCACGACGGTTGTGGGCCCCCCACGACGGTTGTGGGCCCCCCACGACGGTTGTGTGCTCCCCACGACGGTTGTGGGCCCCCCACGACGGTTGTGGGCTCCCCACGACGGTTGTGGACCTTCCACGACAGTTGAGGGCCCCCCACGACGGTTGTGGCCCCCCCACGATGGTTGTGGACCCCCACGATGGTTGTGGGCCCCCCACGACGGTTGTGGGCCCCCCACGACAGTTGTGGGCCCCCCACGATGGTTGTGGGCTCCCTACGACGGTTGTTGACCTCCCACGACGGTTTTGGTCCCCCCACGATGGTTGTGGCGTCCTCACGACGGTTGTTGGCTCCTCACGACGGTTGTGGGACCTCACGACGGTTGTGGGTCCTCATGACGGTTGTGGGCCCCCCACGACGGTTGTGGGTCCTCATGACGGTTGTGGGCCCCCCAACGCGGTTGTGGGCCCCCCACGACGGTTGTGGGCCCCCCAACGCGGTTGTGGGCCCCCCACGACGGTTGTAGGCTCCCCACGACGGTTGTGGGTCCTCACGACGGTTGTGGGCTCTCCTTGACGGTTGTGGGTCCTCACGACGGTTGTGGGCCCCCCACGTCGGTTGTGGGCTCCCCACGACGGTTGTGGGTCCCCCACGTCGGTTGTGGTCTCCCCACGACGGTTGTGGGCCCCCACGACGGTTGTGGGCCCCCACGATGGTTGTGGGCCTCTCATGACGGTTGTGGACCCCCGCGACGGTTGTGGGCCCCCCACGATGGTTGTGGGCCCCCCACGATGGTTGTGGGCCCCCCACGACGGTTGTGGGTCCTCACGACGGTTGTGGGCTCCCCAAGACGGTTGTGGAACCCCCACGACGGTTGTGGGCTCCCCACGACGGTTGTGGGTCCTCACAACGGTTGTGGGTCCCCCACGACGGTTGTGGGCTCCCCACGACGGTTGTGAGTCCTCACAACGGTTGTGGGTCCCCCACGACGGTTGTGGGCTCCCCACGAAGGTTGTGGGTCCTCACGACGGTTGTGGGCCCCCCACGACAGTTGTGAGCTCCCCACGACGGTTGTGGATCCTCACGACGGTTGTGGGCCCCCCACGATGGTTGTGGGCTCCCCACGACGGTTGTGGGCTCCCCACGACGGTTGTGGGTCCTCACGACGGTTGTGGGCCCCCCACGACGGTTGTGAGCCCCCCACGACGGTTGTGGGCCCCCCACGACGGTTGTGGACCTCCCACGACGGTTGTGGGCCCCCCACGACTGTTGTGGGCCCCCCACGACGGTTGTGGCCCCCCCACGATTGTTGTGGACCCCCCACGATGGTTGTGGGCCCCCCACGACGGTTGTGGGCCCCCACGACTGTTGTGTGCTCCCTACGATGGTTGTGGGCTCCCTATGACGGTTGTGGCCCCCCCCCCCACGATGGTTGTGGGCTCCCTATGACGGTTGTGGGCCCCCCACGATGGTTGTGGCCCCCCCCCCACGATGGTTGTGGGCCCCCCACGACTGTTGTGGGCCCCCCACGACGGTTGTGGCCCCCCCACGATTGTTGTGGACCCCCCACGATGGTTGTGGGCCCCCCACGACGGTTGTGGCCCCCCCACGATTGTTGTGGACCCCCCACGATGGTTGTGGGCCCCCCACGACGGTTGTGGGCCCCCCACGACGGTTGTGGGCCCCCCACGATGGTTGTGGGCTCCCTACGACGGTTGTGGACCTCCCACGACGGTTTTAGGCCCCCCACGATGGTTGTGGCGTCCTCACGACGGTTGTTGGCTCCTCACGACGGTTGTGGGACCTCACGACGGTTGTGGGTCCTCATGACGGTTGTGGGCCCCCCAACGCGGTTGTGGGCCCCCCACGACGGTTGTAGGCTCCCCAAGACGGTTGTGGGTCCTCACGACGGTTGTGGGCTCTCCTTGACGGTTGTGGGTCCTCACGAAGGTTCTGGGCCCCCCACGTCGGTTGTGGGCTCCCCACGACGGTTGTGGGCCCCCCACGTCAGTTGTGGTCTCCCCACGACGGTTGTGGGCCCCCACGACGGTTGTGGGCCCCCCACGATGGTTGTGGGCCTCTCATGACGGTTTTGGACACCCACATTGGTTGTGGGCCCCCCACGATGGTTGTGGGCCCCCCACGACGGTTGTAGGCCTCCCACGACGGTTGTGGGCCCCCACGACGGTTGTGGGCTCCCCACGACGGTTTTGGGTCCACACGACGGTTGTGGGCTCCTCACGACGGTTGTGGGTCCTCACGACGGTTGTGGGCTCCCTACGACGGTTGTGGGCCCCCCACGACGGTTGTGGGTCCTCACGACGGTTGTGGGCTCCCCAAGACGGTTGTGGAACCCCCACAACGGTTGTGGGCTCCCCACGACGGTTGTGGGTCCTCACAACGGTTGTGGGTCCCCCACGACGGTTGTGGGCTCCCCACGACGGTTGTGAGTCCTCACAACGGTTGTGGGTCCTCACGACGGTTGTGGGCCCCCCACGACGGTTGTGAGCCCCCCACGACGGTTGTGGGCCCCCCACGACGGTTGTGGACCTCCTACGACAGTTGTGGGCCCCCCAGGACCGTTGTGGGCTCCCTACGACGGTTGTGGGCCCCCCACGACGGTTGTGGGCCCCCCACGATGGTTGCGGGCTCCCTACGACGGTTGTGGGCCCCCCACGATGGTTGTGGGCTCCCTACGACGGTTGTGGGCCCCCCACGATGGTTGTGGACCTCCCAAGACGGTTGTGGGTCCTCACGACGGTTGTGGGCCCCCCACGACGGTTGTGGGCCCCCAACGACGGTTGTGGGTCCACACGACGGTTGTGGGTCCACACGACGGTTGTGAGCTCCCCACGACGGTTGTGGATCCTCACGACGGTTGTGGGCCCACCACGACGGTTGTGGGCTCCCCACAACGGTTGTGGGTCCTCACAACGGTTGTGGGTACCCCACGACGGTTGTGGGCTACCCACGACGGTTGTGGGTCCTCACAACGGTTGTGGGTCCCCCACGACGTTTGTGGGCTCCCTACGACGGTTGTGGGTCCTAACGATGGTTGTGGGCCCCCCACGACGGTTGTGGGCCCCCCACGACGGTTGTGGGCCCCCCACGACGGTTGTGGGCCCCCCACGACGGTTGTGGTCCCCCCACGACGGTTGTGGGCCCCCCACGACGGTTGTGGGCCCCCCACGACGGTTGTGGGCTCCCCACGACGGTTGTGGGTCCTCACGACGGTTGTGGGCCCCCCACGACGGTTGTGGGCCCCCCACGACGGTTGTGGGTCCACACGACGGTTGTGGGTCCACACGACGGTTGTGGGCCCCCCACGACGGTTGAGGGCCCCCACGACGGTTGTGGATCCTCACGACGGTTGTGGACCCCCCACGTCGGTTGTGGGCCCCCACGGTGGTTATGGGCCCCCACGACGGTTGTGGGCCCCCGACGACGGTTGTGGGCCCCCCACGACGGTTGTGGGCTCCCTACGACGGTTGTGGACCTCCCACGACGGTTTTGGGCCCCCCACGATGGTTGTGGCGTCCTCACGACGGTTGTGGGCCCCCCACGACGGTTGTGGGTCCACACGACGGTTGTGGGTCCACACGATGGTTATGGGCCCCCACGACGGTTGTGGGCCCCCCACGACGGTTGTGGGCCCCCCACGACGGTTGTGGGCCCCCCACGACGGTTGTGGCCCCCCCACGATTGTTGTGGACCCCCCACGACGGTTGTGGGCCCCCCACGACGGTTGTGGGCCCCCCACGACGGTTGTGGGCCCCCACGACGGTTGTGGGCCCCCCACGACGGTTGTGGGCCCCCCACGACGGTTGTGGGCCCCCCACGACGGTTGTGGCCCCCCCACGATTGTTGTGGACCCCCCACGATGGTTGTTGGCCCCCCACGACGGTTGTGGGCCCCCCACGACGGTTGTGGGCCCCCCACGATGGTTGTGGGCTCCCTACGACGGTTGTGGACCTCCCACGACGGTTTTGGGCCCCCCACGATGGTTGTGGCGTCCTCACGACGGTTGTTGGCTCCTCACGACGGTTGTGGGACCTCACGACGGTTGTGGGTCCTCATGACGGTTGTGGGCCCCCCAACGCGATTGTGGGCCCCCCACGACGGTTGTAGGCTCCCCAAGACGGTTGTGGGTCCTCACGACGGTTGTGGGCTCTCCTTGACGGTTGTGGGTCCTCACGAAGGTTGTGGGCCCCCCACGTCGGTTGTGGGCTCCCCACGACGGTTGTGGGCCCCCCACGTCAGTTGTGGTCTCCCCACGACGGTTGTGGGCCCCCACGACGGTTGTGGGCCCCCCACGATGGTTGTGGGCCTCTCATGACGGTTGTGGACCCCCACGACGGTTGTGGGCCCCCCCACGATGGTTGTGAGCCCCCACGACGGTTGTGGGACACCCACGACGGTTGTGGGCCCCCCACGATGGTTGTGGGCCCCCCACGACGGTTGTAGGCCTCCCACGACGGTTGTGGGCCCCCACGACGGTTGTGGGCTCCCCACGACGGTTTTGGGTCCACACGACGGTTGTGGGCTCCTCACGACGGTTGTGGGTCCTCACGACGGTTGTGGGCTCCCTAAGACGGTTGTGGGCCCCCCACGACGGTTGTGGGTCCCCCACGACGGTTTTGGGTCCACACGACGGTTGTGGGCTCCTCACGACGGTTGTGGGTCCTCACGACGGTTGTGGGCTCCCTACGACGGTTGTGGGCCCCCCACGACGGTTGTGGGTCCTCACGACGGTTGTGGGTCCTCACAACGGTTGTGGGTCCCCCACGACGGTTGTGGGTTCCCCACGACGGTTGTGAGTCCTCAGAACGGTTGTGGGTCCCCCACGACGGTTGTGGGCTCCCCACGAAGGTTGTGGGTCCTCACGACGGTTGTGGGCCCCCCACGACGGTTGTGAGCTCCCCAGGACGGTTGTGGATCCTCACGACGGTTGTGGGCCCCCCACGATGGTTGAGGGCTCCCCACGACGGTTGTGGGCTCCCCACGACGGTTGTGGGTCCTCACGACGGTTGTGGGCCCCCCACGACGGTTGTGAGCCCCCCACGACGGTTGTGGGCCCCCCACGACGGTTGTGGACCTCCCACGACAGTTGTGGGCCCCCCACGACCGTTGTGGGCTCCCTACGACGGTTGTGGGCCCCCCACGACGGTTGTGGGCCCCCCCACGATGGTTGCGGGCTCCCTACGACGGTTGTGGGCCCCCCACGATGGTTGTGGGCTCCCTACGACGGTTGTGGGCCCCCCACGATGGTTGTGGACCTCCCAAGACGGTTGTGGGCCCCCCACGACGGTTGTGGGCCCCCCACGACGGTTGTGGGCCCCCCATGATAGTTGTGGACCCCCCACGATGGTTGTGGGCCGTCCACGACTGTTGTGGGCCCCCCACGACAGTTGTGGGCCCCCCACGATGCTTGTGGGCTCCCTACGACGGTTGTGGACCTCCCACGACGGTTGTGGGCTCCCGCGATGGTTGTGGGCTCCTCACGACGGCTGTGGGACCTCACGACGGTTGTGGGTCCTCATGACAGTTGTGGGCCCCCCAACGCGGTTGTGGGCCCCCCACGACGGTTGTGGGCTCCCCACGACGGTTGTGGGCCCCCACGACGGTTGTGGGCCCCCCACGATAGTTGTGGGCCCCTCACGACGGTTGTGTACCTCCACGACGGTTGTGGGCCCCCCACGATGGTTGTGGGCCCCCACGACGGTTGTGGGACACCCACGACGGTTGTGGGCCCCCCACGATGATTGTGGGCCCCCCACGACGGTTGTGGGCCCCCACGACGGTTGTGGGCTCCCCACGACGGTTTTGGGTCCACACGACGGTTGTGGGCTCCTCACGACGGTTGTGGGTCCTCACGACGGTTGTGGGCTCCCTACGACGGTTGTGGGCCCCCCACGACGGTTGTGGGTCCTCACGACGGTTGTGGGCTCCTCAAGACGGTTGTGGAACCCCCACGACGGTTGTGGGCTTCCCACGACGGTTGTGGGTCCTCACAACGGTTGTGGGTCCCCCACGACGGTTGTGGGCTCCCCACGACGGTTGTGGGTCCTCACAACGGTTGTGGGTCCCCCACGACGGTTGTGGGCTCACCACGACGGTTGTGG